>NW_028251598.1:0-45000 GCF_964263255.1 Lissotriton vulgaris | reverse complement strand
TCAGTGATCGATCTGAAGAATGGGTTCTTCAGTATTCCGATTGCTGAGGAAAGCAGAGACCTTTTCGGTTTCTCTCTTGGTGGTCGTAGCTTCCGGTTCAAACGTGCTCCTCAAGGCTACTGTGAGAGTCCATCGATATACAGTCAAGCCTTGAAGGGCCAACTAGATGCATTTGTGTTGCCGGCTGGTGCGGCCTTAATCCAATACGTTGACGATTTATTGGTGGCCGCAGATACTCAGGACATTTGTAAAATTGTCACGGTGTCGTTGTTGCAACATCTCTGTGACTTACATCACAAGGTGTCCCCTTCTAAACTTCAATATTGTTGTCAAGAAGTAACCTATCTAGGTCACTTATTGTCAAAGGAGGGAAGACGGTTGACCCCAGAGAGAATTGCAGCCATTGCACGAATATCTGTGCCAACAACCCAAAGAGATGTGCGTGCCTTTTTAGGTATCACGTCATACTGCAGACAGTGGATTCCAAATTTTTCATTGTTAGCGAAACCATTGGTGGCTCTTACGTGCAAGGATGTTTCGACTCCTTTACCATGGACGGAAGAATGTCAGAAAAGTTTTTCTGAACTACGTGATGCGTTGTGTTCGGCTCCTGTGTTAGGTACCCCTGACTACAGCAAGCCGTTTACACTATACGTTCACGAGAGGGAAGGTTGTGCATTGAGTGTCTTAACGCAACCCTTCGGTGACAAGCAGCGTCCATGTGCATATTTTTCCTCGACCTTGGACCCGGTAGCTAGAGCATTACCGAGTTGTTTAAGAGCAACAGCGGCAGCTGCAGTGTCCATCCGACAATCAGCAGGATTGGTCATGGATAATATGCTTACGGTGATGGTGCCACATGCAGTTGACAATCTTTTAAATTGTACGAAAACTCAGCACTTGATGAGTGCGAGGTTGTCTGGGTACGAGTTGACGCTGTTGGCAAGTCATATTCAGATAAAACGTTGTAATGTCCTAAACCCGGCGACCTTATTGCCAATTAGTGCAGAGTCAGATGAAGTAGCAGCGCATGACTGTTACTTAAGGACTGAGGAGGAAACAAAAGGTCGAGTGGACCTTAAAAACACTCCTTTGGAAGATCCCGATGGAACTTTGTATGCTGATGGTTCATGTTTTAAATTGCCAAATGGTGATATGACTACTGCGTATGCTGTGGTAACGTTGAATACTGTTGTGGAAGCTGCGAGATTGAATCAGAACTCTGCCCAGGCTGCAGAGCTGATCGCTTTAACTAGAGCGTGTGTGTTGGCGAAAGGGAAACGAGTGAATGTGTTTACCGACAGCCAATACGCTTTTGGCGTCGCTCATAGCTTTGGACGATTGTGGAGAGAGAGAGGTTTTATGACGTCGCATGGTACGAAGATTCAGCATGGACAGCTTGTGAATGATCTTTTGGATGCACTTACGTTGCCTAAGCAGGTAGCGATTGTTAAATGTAGTGTGCATCGTAAGGTGACAGATGATGTTGGCCGTGGTAATGCGTTTGCGGATGAGACTGCTAAGGAGACTGCCCGGAACCTTAGCACTAGAATGTATGTGACGAGTTCGGTTAGGTGGCCTACAGAGACAAGTATGTGTGAGGATACTATCCAAAGTGTGAAAGCGATACAGAATGAGGCCACTGATACTGAAAAGATGAAGTGGAAAGAGAGTACGGGAAAGTTGGATGCGAATGGTTGTTGGGTCGATTTGTCGGAGCACAAGAGGTGGATGTTGCCAGATGCGTATGTGCTGGCTGTTGTGACAATGGCACACGGGTTAGCACATATTAGTGCGAAAGGTATTTGTAAGTTGTTGTCTCCTGTGTGGAGGAATGATGGTATTACGAAATGTGCTGATAGATTGGTGAAGAATTGGATGATATGTATGTTGTACAATCCTGGTAAGGGGACCCCCACACCTCCTGGCCATTTTGCTCCCCCTTCATATCCCTTTGAAGTAATCCAGCTAGACTTCATCCATATGGAGCGATGCAATAATCTTAAATACGTTTTAGTTGTGGTTTGCGCATTCTCCCGATGGATTGAAGCCTATCCTCTTAAAGACAATACAGCCCTGTCTACTGCGAAAATCCTGCTGAAGGAATACTTTCCTCGGTATGGAATGCCCCGAATTGTATGGTCTGATAACGGAAGTGAGTTTGTAGGGAGTGTGATGAAGAGTGTGTGTAAGGGCCTTGGAATTAATCAAAAATTCCACAGTGCCAATCATCCCCAGTCAGCAGGTTTGGTTGAAGGGTATAATGGCACCCTTAAACTCAAACTGGCTAAGATTCAGGCTACGACTGGTCTTTCGTGGCCTGACGCTTTGCCCCTTGCCTTGTTGTCAACAAGGGCGACAGTACACTCCCGAGTAGGGCTCAGTCCCTATGAAATAGTGTTCGGCCGTCCTGCGAATGTTTGGGGGGTCCCTAGACCAAGTGTGTTTTCCAATCTTGAGTACCCAATGTTGATTGATTATCTTCATGATCTGACTGCTAAACTGAGGTTAATTCACCAACAGGTTTACGAAGCACTGCCGACGCAGACGGAGGGTCCAGGACACCAGCTCCAACCGGGAGATTGGGTGGTTACTCGCAATTTTGCTCGCAAGAAGAATCTTGAACCCCGCTTTACTGGACCCTTCCAGGTCCTCCTTGCCACGAGAACTGCCGTCCGTTTGGAAGGGCGCAAAAATTGGGTGCACGCCACCCATACGAAAAAGGTACCAATACCTTTACCGGCGGACTCGTGGGTGAGGAAAGGCATTGCTTCGTCTGAAACAGGGAAATTCCAGACATTTGTACCCTTTAGTGACGCACACCCTGTCGGAGAATCCTCAGTGCAGCAGAAAGACATTGTTGAACATTTGCCATCACAAGACTCAAGATCTGAACAATCGACTGATCAACAGAACTCTGTCCCCTCATCGAATCCATTGTTTGATGAACAGGCACGTCCTGGGAAAACTCGATACTTTTTGCGATCCAGCACCAGAGACTAATAAAGATTTCGTTTTGTCCCTTGACAACTGCATTATCCCATTTGCCACGATCAGTCTAAAAAACCCGTATAACTGTGATTATTTTTGTAAACATTGAGTTTCGTTCCATCTATGTGTTTTTATTTCCACAGCTAAGAGACTTTTGTACATATTTGTAAATAAGATACCTTGCATCCAGGTGTACCGTAGGGCCGCGCGTGTACTTCCTTCTGGTTAGTAGGTCTTGGCGCTAGGTCAAAGACCGTCGGTTCCTGGGAACTCCTAGGGATTGACTACTGCTACACAGAACGAAGTGCGTCAAGAAACGTTGCGGACGGTCTTAGGGGATGGCGTGTTCAAAGCTGATGGATTTGGAAGAAGCTCAGGCGCAAAGATTTAAACTGCAACAGATCACTCGTACCAAATGTTTTATGTTTCAAGTGTTCTTTCTGTTTTTGGTTGTTTCTTCGCTATTGGCGGGTGGGGAGTATTATATGATACCGTACTTTCTACCCTCTGCCTTACCTAATCCTACTCCTGAACCCAAACTTATCTCCACTGCATCCCCTCATTCTTTCCATATCTTACCCGAACACGAGCAGGCTAGACGTGCGGAATTCAGAAATAATTCCTTTATTCAGCTCCTTCATCAGCATCAGTTAGTGGTTAATTCTACAAATTGTTGGGTGTGCGGGTTAATGCCACATACCACGGATAAGGGAATTCCATATCTGGTTCTTCCTTATAGTACCCAGGGTTCAGCTCGAGCATTTCAAACGATGTTTCAAAGCGCACTAGATTCCTACCCCAATCGAGAGCCACGTTCTCCCTACTCTGGTCCTGGCTCGTATCAGAAGCCTTTGTCTATAGCGATAGAGGACTTAGATAGAGATATCTATGAGCCGTCGCTCATTCCAGAAGAAGAAGTACAAGCCTATAGGGTCCTGAGTAAGGTCGAGTATAGTGCGCTCACTGGTGAAAAACAGCTTAGAAGCTCGCCTCCTATATGGGTCGTACCCCACCTTGGTAATTTCTGTCTAATGGGTCGTGGCCGAAGATCAAAAGCTCGTCTTGGAGAGAGTGCTTGCTCCGAGACTTATATCCTGCCGATGGTCTCGTCCCCTGTGTTTCTGGCTGCCAAGGGTACATACTTTGTCTGCCATGATCGTGCGTAGACGTGGTTGCCCTCCGACTTTTTGGGCTCATGTTTCATCGCAAATCTGTTGCCTCCGACGTTCACTATAGATGCAGACTATCACAAGACTAGAGTTGTGAGAGGCGTGATTAGTGAAGAGGACACTGCCGGTCAAGAGGCAGGAGACTTTTTCAAGAATTAAAGAGGGTAGTCAACAATGGAGCAACCTGGGGACAGAACGTTTTGTAAAAGGCGGCGGTGAAGCCATCCGGTCCCGGTGCTTTGGCCAGCTTGAGGCGGGCAATCGCGGCAATGACTTCTTCAGGACGGATCTCCCTGTTAAGGAGTTCTGATTGCTCTGCCGATAAGGCCGGTAGGGACACCGAGTCCAGGAAGGCCGCCCCGTCCGCTGGGTCCAGAGCAGCCCCCTCGGATAAGGTAGTATAGAAGTCAAGAAATGCCTGCGCTATAGCTCCGTCCTCCGTCACTGTGACCCCGTCCTGTGTGGGTATTTCCTGCACCGAGTGTCGCTGCTGCTGCTCGCAGAGTGTCCGACCCAACAACATCCCGCATCTGTCGCCTCCCGTGTAGTATGCATGCCAAACCCGTAGTGCTGCATATTCTGCTCTCTCTTGATCTAGTGCTGCTAATTGTTGACGTGCCACCTGCAACTGTTTCCATACCCGCGGCGCCCCTGTCCTCTGGTGTACCTGCTCCAATTCCTTTGTGCGGGAAGAGAGCTCATCCCTCTTACTGGCCCTCTCTGCATTTTCTGCCACCGCTATTGCAATGAACTCGCCCCGTATGACTGTCTTGAGTGCTGCCCAATGTGTTGCATGTGAAGTGTCTGTCAGTTTGTTGTGCACCAGGTAATCAGCTTTAGCTTCCTTGATCTTGGTCACAACCCCCTGTCTGTGCAGCAGCGTGTCCCTCAGTCTCCAGCACCGGGCGCTACGCCCCACTGGTGGAAAGGTAAACACCGCTGTGAGTGGTGCATGATCGGGAAGTGCTGCCGCTCCTATCTCAACGCTTGACGCCAGAGCTCTAAATGACAAACAACAAAAGTGGGTTGCCAGTGCTGATGTAAATAATTTAAATAAACAACTAACCTAACAGCACTTGAAAACACATTCAAGACCGGGAATTGCTAATTAATAGCTTTTTATTTTGATATTTTTTGAAAAAAATTGTACTTTTCTAATTTTTCATACAGAATAACGTATTTAAAAAGGACACACTATACAAGAAAAACGATTCATGAAAGACACATTGTACATGGGGAGGGGGGAAGATTTTAGTCATTCATTATATCATACATATCACATGCATACACAAAGCATTCAACCAGTTGGGGAAGGGAAATATACAATATATATACTCTATATACAATTTGTTACGAAAAAAGAAAGAAAAAGCCACTGTCTGCGAAACAATTTTACAGTAGTTTTAAAGGCAAACAGTTTTCACTGCGCACATTCCTATATATTAAATTAAATAAACACAATCTTTCTGGAATTGGTTACTATAGGTAATGTGCATCAACGGGCGACACAAGAAAAATTATTTAATAGCCCGTCGCTCTCGCAGACTCAATGTGGCAGGAGCCTACGCGTTTCGAATCCCACTCGGTCTTTTGGGATTCTCTTCAGGGCCTTCAAGTAGTATCGGTGAGCAAGAATGCCAAAGGGGCGGGGAGACATCAGAGTCTAAGGGTGCTTGACTCCGAATCTCACATGGGAGAGTATGTCCTTCTATGAGTGGTCCGTGACGGGTTCGTGAACCAGAAAGTCTGGGGCAATACGCACACGTGCCCTAAAAGAGGTACCAGCAGGTTTCGGTGCACGTAGCGAAAAATGAAGCAATGGTGACGGTGACAGTCGTCCGAATTGGGCGTTTCCAGTTATCTAGTCGAATTTTCAATATTGGTATGTTATGCAATACTGAACGCATTAGTAAACATTTGCGCAGAAGAAACGAGCCAAAAACGATGCTTCGTTAAAAAACCGCCATTGATGCGGAGATGCCAAGTTGCAAATCGAGGCTTTACAGGAGCGGTCGGACCGGTGGCGTTCTCGGCAGCACTACACCTGGGCCCCGCATGCGCCCAGGTGTAGTGCTGCCGAGAACGCTTAGGTGTTTATTTAAATTATTTACATCAGCACTGGCAACCCACTTTTGTTGTTTGATATTTAGGCTCAGCCTTGCTGATTAGAGCCAACCCTCAGTTGTTTCCTAGCGCTCTAAATGAAGCAGGTGTTAGAAAATAATCTAGGCGCGCATAGGTTTTGTGGGCGTTGGAGTAATACGTGTAGTCCCGGTCGCCCGGGTGGATGGAGCGCCACAAGTCTGTCATACCCAGTTCTGACAATCTGTTCCGACCCCCCTCCGATAAGGTACCTGCCTGCGTGGATCGCTGCGCTGACCTGTCAAGTAGGTTGTCAAAAACTAAATTGAGGTCCCCCACAACCAGAACGTGTCTATCAGGTGCAGCCGCTGCCTCAGTAAGCACTTGGTGGAAGAACTTCTCCTGCCCCTCATTTGGCGCATAGACCGCAATCACCGTGAAGGTGTGAGCTCCCAATGAGAACCTACAGGATAGGAGCCGCCCTCTAACCTCTGTCCTTCGGTGTAACAGCTTCCCTTGAAATTGCTTAGACACCAGGATCGCCACCCCAGCAGTCTTAGTGGTCGTGGATGAAAAAACTTGTGTCGAAAAGTGACGGGACTTAAGCCTATGACAATCCTTAGTTAGCAAATGCGTTTCTTGGAGGAGACAGATATCCGCTTTTGAATTCTCTAGCAGGGACAGTACCACCCGCCGCTTAACCGGATTGTTAAGCCCACGCTCATTCAACGTGACCACACTCAACTCAGTCGCAGTCGCAGGCATACAGAGTCATTTCCCACACGCGCTCTGAGAAAACTTCCGGTGGGCGAAACATCAGCCATGCCCTGGCTCGCAGCTGCCCCAGCCACCCAGGACCCGCAGTTCTTCGCAATTCGCCGCACCCTTTCATTCCAACATTCACTCGGATCCGGAGTTCCCCCCCTTACCAACAACACTCCCCACCCCACAATGAACAAAACCCATGACAACCCCCCAAAATACAAACATTGATAGACCTTCATCCAGAGATGAACGGGAAATGACTCTCCCAGCCCAGAAACCCCCTGTTCCCGACCGGCCAAAGAAGCAAAACAATCTCTCCCCACCTCTCCATCAACCAAGGAGTCCACCCACCCTCCCCCCCCCCAACTTGAAGAATACCAAAAATAGTCCTGTCAAACGTCCACAGTTGTAGACGAAGCGGCTGGCTCACCTCCGGGGGAATGTGTCGGAGTCCAATACCCACCTTCTCTTCAAAAGCTCTTGTGCCACCTCATCGGTAGTTATCCGCTGTCGGAGGTTGCCAGTCCCAGCGCTACAGTTTCTACCGCAGCACGACGACCATCTTCGATCTCCTGCGCAGCCGGGCGCCTCGGCCTGCGTCGTCGCCGTTGCTGTTTCCATTGTCCAGGGGCGTCCGTGCCATTTGGCCCCCCTCCAGGAGAATCATCATCCTCCGTCGGTTCATCGAGGCCTAACAATTTGCATGCGTCCCTGAAAGATCGCAACTGGTGAACTCTGTTGTCCAACTTAAATACCAGGTGAAAGGGGTGACCCCAGCTATATGGGATGTCACGCCGTCACAGTTCTGCCGTGACCGGTCGGAATGACCGTCGTTTCTCCAGGGTGATGGCGGCGAGGTCCTGATATAGAGTCGGCGAGTGGGCACTATTTGAGATGGTTCCCATCTGGCGTGCTTTGCTAAGGATCTCCTCCTTTGTGCAGAAGTCCTGCACGCAGACCAGGATGTCGGCCGGTTGGGACGAGGCCGCCCTGGGCGGGCCCGTCCTTTGGGCCCTGTCCAACCGAAGCGTTGCGTCCGCCGGTCTGCCCAGGATGTGGTTGAAGAGGCCCTGGGTGAAATGGAAGAGATCGTCTGTGTCAGGGGCCTGCTTCACTCCACGGATCCTGATGTTGTGCCGCCGGGAGCGGTTCTCCAGGTCCTCAGCATGCGATTGCAGGTCCACCTGTTGGTCGTGAATACGGACTATTTCTTGCCGCAGCGCCTCTATTTCTACATCTTGCCCGTCGCTTTTGGTCTCTAGGTCCGCCACTCTTTCTCCTATGGCGTCAGTGTCGCGCCGGACTTCCCGTATTTCCTCCTGTAGTTCCCTCTTCAACGTGTGGATGTCCTCTCTCAGGCCAGCAAAGAGGGATTCTAGAAAGGTCTTTGTGATAGTCTCCTCAATGTCCACCTTTCCCGAGGGCGGAGAGTCTGTGGTCTTCTTTTCCGTGCCGGCCCGTTGGCTGGACGTAGTGGCGTCCATCCGCTTCCCCATTGTGGTAGGGGTGAATAGATCCTAGATAGTCCTGTCCTTCCGGACTCTCCCCGAGGACATGTCACTCAGGGCCTCCCTGGCCCGGACACCACCAGTGCTGCTCGACAACGTGGGTTCCGACAAGGAGGGTGCAAGGAAGCTCAACGGGTCGGTCCGTTATTCAGGGGGGCTCACCTAGGGCCGTGCCAGGAACTGAGGTTCCGTGACGATCGTAAGTGGTGTTTTCGACTCGCGCGAATATGGTCGAGTCTGGTATCTATGAACCGCAAATGACGAGTTTAGTGGGTGTACGCAGTTTCGCTGTGTTAATCTAAACCGTTCGTCTGTTTCGTGGGTTTTTATATCTGTACCCACGGGTTCCATCTTAGATATGGCATCCATTTTGTCTCTTGCCCTCAAGTAGCCAGCGAACGGACGCTGTCCGCTTCGCGACCCTGGGATTCCCAAGACTCTTGCGGAAGACACGTTTCCTTTGAAAGTGTCTTTATGATGAGGGGGATGATACTGTAAGGCAGATGTCCCCGCTCGAGGCTCATCTTGCCGTGCCGGTCTATTGTCTCAGCCGTGCATCTCATTAGGCACATCTCTTTGATGCCTGTAGCTCATGTTTCCCGATACCACCCCTTTTACACCCTTTTCCGATCTCCCCACTGTTTCTGCCTTCCTCTGCACCTGTCCTTGTTCCTTCTTCGATCTGTTTACTGCCGATTGGAATGTACTAATGGTGGGAAGATGGGTTTTTACAGTTGGGAACCACCGAATGTTTCTGTACTTATGTTCCGGACCTTGAATACATCAAAGCGACCCCTCTCGGGGATAATTATGGGAACCAAGTTGTAAACCTTTGTGCACCATGTTAACCTATGAGAGAAATGTGTATAAAAAGGAGCGATCCACAGTAGCAAATTGAATCAGATCCCGCGAACAAACCTGCTGTGTACTTCACGTGACTTCTGTGTTCCCTGCAGTAAATAAACCTCGAATCTTTGACGCCGAAGGAAGTGTCCTGTGTCTCTGTCATTTGTACGCCGGAACAGGTTACCCACGAAGGTTTCAGGTGTTGTCCCCTGGCACCGCTGGGTCTTAAATAACCCAGTCCTTCAGTCGGCACCCAACGTGGGGCTGCATCAGTGGTACCGGTCCAAGCCCGACGATCGTGAGGAACTTCGTGTGAAATCTCCGAGGGAAGGTGCACCCCGCTTCATCGATCCTGTTGTCGAAATAAGTGGCCCGACGATTTTTCCCGCGAAGATTCCCGCTTCCTGACGGCTGCAACGGACTGCTGCCCTGACTGTAGACCTGTTTTGGCGCCTGGCGTAGACCTTGGTACAGCGAGACGATTGACGGGCCTTCCTGGTGACGCCATCGATCTTTGAGTTAAGTATTTGTGGGTCGCTCCCAAAGTTCTTGGTTGTGGTTGCTTAGTTGTTGCATGGTTCCATTGCATTTGTGGTTCTTCGTACTTGGTTCTTTGTTGTGATATTTGACGACTGCAGCCACCAAAAACCGAGGGTTTTTGCTCTTTTCAGGGACTTGGTAAATCCCGTAGCCCTTGAAGTTTGTGAAACTCGGCTAGTGTGCAAGATGCCTGGTCGTAGTACTTTGTTCAGTTGTTTCAGATGTTGTGGTACGGATTCCCGACTGAAGGACTCGTGTCCGATACCTCCGGTTGGAACTCCCACTTATGAGCTCTATAGTAAGCACGGGCTAGGCCCGATTACCTTTAATGAATATTGGATTCGCTATACCAAAAAAGATGGTGTTCTTAGTTGGCCACCTCATGGTAGTTTCGAGACCCCGATTCTAGATAATCTTGAGGCTAAATTGTTTAAGAAAAAGTCCAGGCCGGCCATGTTTGATGCCTTTCGGTTATGGCGCAAAGAAGCCAGACAGAAAGAGAGCAGACAGACAAAACATAATCAGAGAGATGGTGTTGCTACCATTGTAAAGAAAGCAGAGCAGTTTCAGCGTGATAAGGAGGAAAAGGAAAAGGAAGTTTTTGACACGCTTCAGCGTATGACTATAGATAAATGTTATCCCGCTTTGCCAACGGAGTCGGATAAGAAGGAGGAATTAGTTGAGGATCCTTTAATGTCCTATCTTATGAAGTCACCACCTCCGTACGCACAGGGTACCGCAGCTCCTGTGGTTCCCCCTGTCCCTGCTCCTGTACCTGCTCCTGTACCTGCTCCTCAACCTGTTCTTCCGACTGTTCCTGCTCCCTTGCCTATTGCTGTCCCTACTGCTCCTCCGCTTGTACTTCCACATACTCCTGCTCCCGCTACTGCTCCTGTTCAACTTACTCCTACTGCTTCTTCTGTTCCTACTCCTTCTCTTGTTACAACTCTATTGTATACTTCTCCAACTACTCGACGTCGTACCCCTTCAATGGCTGCAAATTTTGCTAATTCTCTTGGACCTATTCTTGAGTCCGCTGATTCGGACGGTCCACAAAGACGTAGTCAGCTTCCTGGTAATAGGGAACGTGCCGCGTTGTACAATATGGCGATGTCATGGATGTTGCATCCCTATAGAAATCCTCCACGTTCGGTGTTGAATACGTTTAGTCAATTCAATATACCGACACAGAGGTATGTTTTTGAAGAAATGTGCAAGGTTTTGCGCGATCAAATATCGGCGGATGCATCGGAAGATGTATTAACTGCTTTGGCCAACTTACAGCTTCAGTTTTCGAGTGGAATGGTAGTGGGTACCAATGTTCGACGTGCCATCGAGCAGTTATTGGCCCTCCGTCCCTCTCCGATACCTCAAGCATTGTTCGTTGAGGATGTTGAGAGACAGTTAGATGCGTCTGGTCAGTATCCCATGCGCGAGGTTCCTCCAGTATGGATGCCAGCTAATCCTCAGGCTCAACCTCCGGTATTGGCACATTTCCAGAGAGTATGGATACATCTCCCATGGAAACGATCAGAAGTTTTACAGGTGATGCAATCTTTGCCTGACCCTCGCAAAAATACTGCAGGGTACTATAAGGAATTGTCGCAGCTCGTAGACGCTACGATAATGAATCTTGCCGATATTGATATGCTGTTTGGCAATGTCGTACCGCAACCGGTGTGGGCCAAGATTCGTCAGGAAGATCATGCAAACGAATTAGGTGGTGATTGGGCTGCTCTTACTGCGGCCGACACACGACAAATTGGCGGGGCTAAACCTGAACAGCTTATTACGGATCTCCCTCAGAGAATCATTACCCTCATGAAAACACTTATGCCAGCTATGAGGGTGAACTGGGACAAGTTGTCAGCTTGCAGACAGAAGAAAGACGAGAGTGTCTCCGACTTCTTTACGAGATTTGAGGAGGCATTCATCGACCATAGTGGTCAGGATATGGGTACCGAGGGTGGTCAGCGGTTGTTTGTGGATACATTTGTCTCAAACTTATTGCCCGACTTGAGCAATAAATAAAAAAATTCTGAGAGTGCGTGGGCTGTCTCTACATCTGCTCAAATATTGGCTACGGCACAGTATTACGAGAATAGGGAGAAAGAAGAGACTGACCGTGCCGATAAAAATACGAAAGAACTCAAAACTAAGGTGTTGTTGCAGCAAGCGTATCCTCCGCGTTCGAATCAGAATGATTCACAACAACGGACTCGATCGCAGTCGCAATTTGATAGGTCGCAATCGCGGAATGACTCCTCTTCGCAGAGATCTTCGTTAGGGTACAATCAGTGTGCCTATTGTAGACAGGAGGGTCATTTAAAATTTAACTGTCCTGTTCTGAATGAGCGTAATAGTGGTAACACATCTAGAGGAGGTCGTGGTGGTTCTCAGCAGGCATCACGTGGTAGGGGTCGTGGTGCTCCCAATGACCGTTCAGACAATTCGTCAAATTCCAATAATTGTTTTGATCAACGTGGATCATCGCAAGGACGATCTGCGCAGTATAATGTTGATGACTATTACGTCGATCAGGGAACTGACGACGGTAATTACTAGGACAGCCATAGACAAGGAGAGGGAGTAGTATCAGTTCCGGTTGATCAGAGAGGGCTTTACGTCGCAGTTGCCACATCGGGCGTCGTTGAGCCTTTTCTGTTGGACACTGGTGCAGCGAAAAGTTCCATCATGCATTCGAAACTCCCTGGCGCACCTTTGTCTGGCTTAACAAATGTTTCCGTTGGATTCTCTGGCGCCCCTGTTAGCAATCCGGTTTCGTGCCCTTTGCCACTTACGATTGGGCCTCGTGAGCTCAAAGCTCCGTTGATTTTGACCACTGGTTGTGGTGAAAATCTTTTGGACCTGGATTTGCTAAAACGTTTGTATGCGACTTTGTACTGTTCTCCTGCGGGAGTAAAGCTTACTTTGGGTGAGAGAGTTGTCTCTCCAATGTATTTGTCTCTCGATAAGCTTCCACCGGAATTGAGTTCTCTTCCTGCATCTTTGTGGGCAACAGGTCCAAATGACGTGGGCCTGCTTGACATCTCCCCTTATGTTGTTCACGTGAAATCTAATGTGCGACTGCCACGTATTCCCCAGTATCGAATCTCTCTTGACGGTGACCAGCGCTGTTGGCGATCATCTATGATTTGATCGAGAAAGATGTTATTGAGGAGACTCGGGGAAACGTGTGCAACAGCCCTGTGCTGCCTATTTTGAAACGTACTGATCCTTCCAAACCACCTGTTTATCGTTTTGTTATTGATTTACGGGAAGTAAATAAAATTGTGATTCCTCAGTTCCCTGTTGTGCCTGACATCACGGCGTTACTGACTCTGATTCCAGCTACGGCATCATGGTTTTCAGTGATCGATCTGAAGAATGCGTTCTTCAGTATTCCGATTGCTGAGGAAAGCAGAGACCTTTTCGGTTTCTCTCTTGGTGGTCGTAGCTTCCGGTTCAAACGTGCTCCTCAAGGCTACTGTGAGAGTCCATCGATATACAGTCAAGCCTTGAAGGGCCAACTAGATGCATTTGTGTTGCCGGCTGGTGCGGCCTTAATCCAATACGTTGACGATTTATTGGTGGCCGCAGATACTCAGGACATTTGTAAAATTGTCACGGTGTCGTTGTTGCAACATCTCTGTGACTTACATCACAAGGTGTCCCCTTCTAAACTTCAATATTGTTGTCAAGAAGTAACCTATCTAGGTCACTTATTGTCAAAGGAGGGAAGACGGTTGACCCCAGAGAGAATTGCAGCCATTGCACGAATATCTGTGCCAACAACCCAAAGAGATGTGCGTGCCTTTTTAGGTATCACGTCATACTGCAGACAGTGGATTCCAAATTTTTCATTGTTAGCGAAACCATTGGTGGCTCTTACGTGCAAGGATGTTTCGACTCCTTTACCATGGACGGAAGAATGTCAGAAAAGTTTTTCTGAACTACGTGATGCGTTGTGTTCGGCTCCTGTGTTAGGTACCCCTGACTACAGCAAGCCGTTTACACTATACGTTCACGAGAGGGAAGGTTGTGCGTTGAGTGTCTTAACGCAACCCTTCGGTGACAAGCAGCGTCCATGTGCATATTTTTCCTCGACCTTGGACCCGGTAGCTAGAGCATTACCGAGTTGTTTAAGAGCAACAGCGGCAGCTGCAGTGTCCATCCGACAATCAGCAGGATTGGTCATGGATAATATGCTTACGGTGATGGTGCCACATGCAGTTGACAATCTTTTAAATCGTTCGAAAACTCAGCACTTGACGAGTGCGAGGTTGTCTGGGTACGAGTTGACGCTGTTGGCAAGTCATATTCAGATAAAACGTTGTAATGTCCTAAACCCGGCGACCTTATTGCCAATTAGTGCAGAGTCAGATGAAGTAGCAGCGCATGACTGTTACTTAAGGACTGAGGAGGAAACAAAAGGTCGAGTGGACCTTAAAAACACTCCTTTGGAAGATCCCGATGGAACTTTGTATGCGGATGGTTCATGTTTTAAATTGCCAAATGGTGATGTGACTACTGCGTATGCTGTGGTAACGTTGAATACTGTTGTGGAAGCTGTGAGATTGAATCAGAACTCTGCCCAGGCTGCAGAGCTGATCGCTTTAACTAGAGCGTGTGTGTTGGCGAAAGGGAAACGAGTGAATGTGTTTACCGACAGCCAATACGCTTTTGGCGTCGCTCATAGCTTTGGACGATTGTGGAGAGAGAGAGGTTTTATGACGTCGCATGGTACGAAGATTCAGCATGGACAGCTTGTGAATGATCTTTTGGATGCACTTACGTTGCCTAAGCAGGTAGCGATTGTTAAATGTAGTGTGCATCGTAAGGTGACAGATGATGTTGGCCGTGGTAATGCGTTTGCGGATGAGACTGCTAAGGAGACTGCCCGGAACCTTAGCACTAGAATATATGTGACGAGTTTGGTCAGGTGGCCTACAGAGACAAGTATGTGTGAGGATACTATCCAAAGTGTGAAAGCGATACAGAATGAGGCCACTGATACTGAAAAGATGAAGTGGAAAGAGAGTACGGGAAAGTTGGATGCGAATGGTTGTTGGGTCGATTTGTCGGAGCACAAGAGGTGGATGTTGCCAGATGCGTATGTGCTGGCTGTTGTGACAATGGCACACGGGTTAGCACATATTAGTGCGAAAGGTATTTGTAAGTTGTTGTCTCCTGTGTGGAGGAATGATGGTATTACGAAATGTGCTGATAGATTGGTGAAGAATTGCATGATATGTATGTTGTACAATCCTGGTAAGGGGACCCCCACACCTCCTGGCCATTTTGCTCCCCCTTCATATCCCTTTGAAGTAATCCAGCTAGACTTCATCCATATGGAGCGATGCAATAATCTTAAATACGTTTTAGTTGTGGTTTGCGCATTCTCCCGATGGATTGAAGCCTATCCTCTTAAAGACAATACAGCCCTGTCTACTGCGAAAATCCTGCTGAAGGAATACTTTCCTCGGTATGGAATGCCCCGAATTGTATGGTCTGATAACGGAAGTGAGTTTGTAGGGAGTGTGATGAAGAGTGTGTGTAAGGGCCTTGGAATTAATCAAAAATTCCACAGTGCCAATCATCCCCAGTCAGCAGGTTTGGTTGAAGGGTATAATGGCACCCTTAAACTCAAACTGGCTAAGATTCAGGCTACGACTGGTCTTTCGTGGCCTGACGCTTTGCCCCTTGCCTTGTTGTCAACAAGGGCGACAGTACACTCCCGAGTAGGGCTCAGTCCCTATGAAATAGTGTTCGGCCGTCCTGCGAATGTTTGGGGGGTCCCTAGACCAAGTGTGTTTTCCAATCTTGAGTACCCAATGTTGATTGATTATCTTCATGATCTGACTGCTAAACTGAGGTTAATTCACCAACAGGTTTACGAAGCACTGCCGACGCAGACGGAGGGTCCAGGACACCAGCTCCAACCGGGAGATTGGGTGGTTACTCGCAATTTTGCTCGCAAGAAGAATCTTGAACCCCGCTTTACTGGACCCTTCCAGGTCCTCCTTGCCACGAGAACTGCCGTCCGTTTGGAAGGGCGCAAAAATTGGGTGCACGCCACCCATACGAAAAAGGTACCAATACCTTTACCGGCGGACTCGTGGGTGAGGAAAGGCATTGCTTCGTCTGAAACAGGGAAATTCCAGACATTTGTACCCTTTAGTGACGCACACCCTGTCGGAGAATCCTCAGTGCAGCAGAAAGACATTGTTGAACATTTGCCATCACAAGACTCAAGATCTGAACAATCGACTGATCAACAGAACTCTGTCCCCTCATCGGATCCATTGTTTGATGAACAGACACGTCCTGGGAAAACTCGATACTTTTTGCGATCCAGCACCAGAGACTAATAAAGATTTCGTTTTGTCCCTTGACAACTGCATTATCCCATTTGCCACGATCAGTCTAAAAAAACCCGTATAACTGTGATTATTTTTGTAAACATTGAGTTTCGTTCCATCTATGTGTTTTTATTTCCACAGCTAAGAGACTTTTGTACATATTTGTAAATAAGATACCTTGCATCCAGGTGTACCGTAGGGCCGCGCGTGTACTTCCTTCTGGTTAGTAGGTCTTGGCGCTAGGTCAAAGACCGTCGGTTCCTGGGAACTCCTAGGGATTGACTACTGCTACACAGAACGAAGTGCGTCAAGAAACGTTGCGGACGGTCTTAGGGGATGGCATTTTCAAAGCTGATGGATTTGGAAGAAGCTCAGGCGCAAAGATTTAAACTGCAACAGATCACTCGTACCAAATGTTTTATGTTTCAAGTGTTCCTTCTGTTTTTGGTTGTTTCTTCGCTATTGGCGGGTGGGGAGTATTATATGATACCGTACTTTCTACCCTCTGCCTTACCTAATCCTACTCCTGAACCCAAACTTATCTCCACTGCATCCCCTCATTCTTTCCATATCTTACCCGAACACGAGCAGGCTAGACGTGCGGAATTCAGAAATAATTCCTTTATTCAGCTCCTTCATCAGCATCAGTTAGTGGTTAATACTACAAATTGTTGGGTGTGCGGGTTAATGCCACATACCACGGATAAGGGAATTCCATATCTGGTTCTTCCTTATAGTACCCAGGGTTCAGCTCGAGCATATCAAACGATGTTTCAAAGCGCACTAGATTCCTACCCCAATCGAGAGCCACTCCCTACTCTGGTCCTGGCTCGTATCAGAAGCCTTTGTCTATAGCGATAGAGGACTTAGATAGAGATATCTATGAGCCGTCGCTCATTCCAGAAGAAGAAGTACAAGCCTATAGGGTCCTGAGTAAGGTCGAGTATAGTGCGCTCACTGGTGAAAAACAGCTTAGAAGCTCGCCTCCTATATGGGTCGTACCCCACCTTGGTAATTTCTGTCTAATGGGTCGTGGCCGAAGATCAAAAGCTCGTCTTGGAGAGAGTGCTTGCTCCGAGACTTATATCCTGCCGATGGTCTCGTCCCCTGTGTTTCTGGCTGCCAAGGGTACATACTTTGTCTGCCATGATCGTGCGTAGACGTGGTTGCCCTCCGACTTTTTGGGCTCATGTTTCATCGCAAATCTGTTGCCTCCGACGTTCACTATAGATGCAGACTATCACAAGACTAGAGTTGTGAGAGGCGCGATTAGTGAAGAGGACACTGCCGGTCAAGAGGCAGGAGACTTTTTCAAGGGTTTCCTCCCGTTTTGGGGACCTATGGTTAATAGTTGGAACCTGAGACAATTGACTCGAGTGGTGGAATCGACAGCTAATATCACTGCCAGTGCCCTTGGTAATATCTCCACAGAACTTCAGGCGGATAGGCTTATGACGTTACAAAACCGTATGGTTTTAGACGTGGTCCTAGCAGATCGAGGTGGAGTATGTAAGGTGATCCATTCGAGTTGCTGTATTTTCATTCCAGACAACGCTCCGACTGTCTATCAAGCCATCTCCAAGTTGCATAAGATCTCTGAGTCCATACACGTGGACATAGGGGATTGGACGCTGCTTGGGTGGTTTTGGGGCCTGATGTCGACTTGGGGTTGGAAGATTCTGATGATCATCGGAGTTGTTGTAGCGTTTCTGTTCACGTGTTGCCTTTGTGTGCAGTGTGGTCCTGCCTTATGTGGCCTCTGTGCTACGACGTGTATAAGACAGCCGCCTGTTACCAAAGGAGCTCAGTTGGACAGAGTTATGTTACAGCAACATCTAGACGGTCTGATGAATATCGAGTATGATTCTGACTAGTGCTTGCCTACATGAGGGCAAAAGAAGTGTCTGAGGTTCCGTGACGATCGTAAGTGGTGTTTTCGACTCGCAGGAATATGGTCGAGTCTGGTATCTATGAACCGCAAATGACGAGTTTAGTGGGTGTACGCAGTTTCGCTGTGTTAATCTAAACCGTTCGTCTGTTTCGTGGGTTTTTATATCTGTACCCACGGGTTCCATCTTAGATATGGCATCCATTTTGTCTCTTGCCCTCAAGTAGCCAGCGAACGGACGCTGTCCGTTTCGCGACCCTGGGATTCCCAAGACTCTTGCGGAAGACACGTTTCCTTTGAAAGTGTCTTTATGATGAGGGGGATGATACTGTAAGGCAGATGTCCCCGCTCGAGGCTCATCTTGCCGTGCCGGTCTATTGTCTCAGCCTGCATCTCATTAGGCACGTCTCTTTGATGCATGTAGCTCGTGTTTCCCGATACCACCCCTTTTACACCCTTTTCCGATCTCCCCACTGTTTCTGCCTTCCTCTGCACCTGTCCTTGTTCCTTCTTCGATCTGTTTACTGCCGATTGGAATCTACTAATGGTGGGAAGATGGGTTTTTACAGTTGGGAACCACCGAATGTTTCTGTACTTATGTTCCGGACCTTGAATACATCAAAGCGACCCCTCTCGGGGATAATTATGGGAACCAAGTTGTAAACCTTTTGTGCACCATGTTAACCTATGAGAGAAATGTGTATAAAAAGGAGCGATCCACAGTAGCAAATTGAATCAGATCCCGCGAACATACCTGCTGTGTACTTCACGTGACTTTTGTGTTCCCTGCAGTTAATAAACCTCGAATCTTTGACGCCGAAGGAAGTGTCCCGTGTCTCTGTCATTTGTACGCCGGAACAGGTTATCCACGAAGGTTTCAGGTGTTGTCCCCTGGCACCGCTGGGTCTTAAATAACCCAGTCCTTCAGAACCTGCCTGCCCCCACTCCGGTGTCGAGGAGACTCCTCTCTGTCACTGTCCAAACCCCAGGGCTTCTGCAGCTGGACCGGGACACTAGTCACTGGCGTCCGGCTGCTCCTGTCCGGACACTGGCCCCGATTTGCCCACTGAGTGCCTCTGTGGTCTGCTCGCAGTGTTGGGGCCTAGCAGGGCTTCTAGGACGCCACACAAGGGCCGATTCTGCGCTCGCGAAGGCGACCAGCGTGGTTCTCAAAATGGCGGATGCAAGCTCCAGGCGCCACAGGTCGGGTCAGCCCCCCAATGCGAATCAGGCGCCACTGTTCGATTCCCCTGCGGGCTCAACCTCGGCGCTTCCAAAACCCTCCGGGCCTGGCCGCCACTCGGGTGCGATTCTTCCCCGCTGCTCCTCACCTCAGTCCCTGGGGTCTCGGGTTCTGTGTTCTGTCCACCGCGCTCCGCGGTCGGGCCCACTGCGCTTGGCTGCCTGCCCGTCCGCCGTCGGAGATCTCTGTCTCAACCTCTATCACCGCAACCATGAGTTCGCGGGTCCGCAGTAGCCCCCGGACAGTGTCGTCCCGGGGACCTCGCGCTGGTAACCCGCGGGCCGGACCCGTTGCCCTGTTGTCGACTCTCACGTAGTCCGCTGCCGCCTAAGGCGCCACCTAGTCGGGCTGCCTCGCCGGGGCCCCAGGTCACGTTCCGCAGCTCCTCTCCGCTAGGCCCAACCCAGCCTCTCTCACGGCAACACGTCTCCCTCGTTTCCGGGCACCCCCAGCGTTGTTCGGGTCGCTCCTCCGGGCGCAGCCCTCTCTCGGCGGTAAGCGCTCTCCGATGGGGTCCACTGACGGGGGATTGAAGCGCTGCAATGGTGCTATAAAGAAGGCCGGCAGCGGGAGCTCTCGGAGACACGTCCGCTCACACCGCCATCTTGGCCACGCCCCGAGAAACTGTTTTTAAAGGTTATTTTTATAACTGAAAATTTCTAAGTACTGCATTTTAGATTTTTATCGTTTTTGGTCTTGTCTTAAGTATATCAAATTGGGTATTTTTATAAACTGGTAAAGTGTCCTTTTGGAGTGCTTATACTGTATTACTGTTGGTTATGTCCAAATGCTTTACACACTGCCTCTAAGATAAGCCTGACTGCTCGTGCCAAGCTACCAAGGGGGTGAGCAGGGGTTATTTTAGGAGTGTAACTCCCTTCCCTGACTAGAGTGGTGGTTTCTACCTGGCTTTGGCCCTTGCCCTAGCCTACCAAAAATCCAATTTCTATCATTGGTTGTCAGCGGTGTGGATAGGACTTGCGTTTGCACGTGACTTACAGTGATGGGTGTGTACTACTGCCATATCACAGACCATTACATGCCACATACTGGTTCTTTTTGGCCTATTTTTGGTCTTGCCAGTTTGAACTCGCTACTTCATTATGCCTGAATCAAGAGCATCATCTGCTGCATCCCTGGAAGTTGTCTTTGAGAAGGATAGGTTGGAATATTACTATGTTAGGGAATTGAAATCAATTTGCAAAAACCTAAAAGTCCAAGTCAGAGGCCTCACGAGGAAGGAGGAGCTACAAAAGGTGATGAGGGCCTGGGTAGCAGCCAGACATGCCAGCGAGCAATCTGGTGATCTCAGTGTAGAGGTGGAGGAGCCTATCCCTAGGGTGAATGTGCTTTTAAGAGGGGGGTTCCTCCAGGCCAGGCAGCAGTGGCATGTCCCCAGGGGAGCTGTAGGACAGGCGGGAAGCAAGCAGAGTTGCAGTAGAACTGGAGAAGCTTAAGTTAGCCATGGAGGAGAAAAGTATGATGTCAGAGCATGAGTTCAGGATAAAGGAGCTGGATCAGAGGAGTACATTTACATTTACATTTACATTTACGTAGAGCCAGCTCAGATGGTGGCAGCAACCCGTCAAGACAGGCAGACAGGATTGTGCACATCCCTAAGAATGTAGGCAAAGTATTCAATAAGGGGGATGGCATACAAAGGTGGTTTCAGGGTTACGAGGCAGTGATACACATGAATGGGGTCCCTGAGGAGAATTGGGGAGCAGGATTGTGGCTTCTCTTCCCAGAAGAAGCAAGAGATACTTTACTAGCTTTAGGCAAGGGGTATCACCTCACCTATCCAGACATGAAGGACGCCCTTCTCACTAAGTATGGTCTCACTCCTGAAACGTACAGGGATTAAGAATGTGCGGGAAATCCGTTCCGCTCGCGGATTTTGCGGAATTTTGGTAAATCCGCGATCCGCGAACTCCCGCAAATTTACTGAAAATCGGCGAAATCCGCGAGCGGCGGATTTGGGGGGCAAAAGTTCAAGCCTGTTGAACTTTTAACTATGTTAGGATGGCACCGGCAAGCTGCCAGCGCCATCCTAAAATAGTTACTAAGTTAGCTTCAACAGGAAGCACTAATAGATAAAATAAAGCAGGTACTCGAGGACCTGCTTTATTTTATCTATTAGTGCTTCCCGATGAAGCTAATTTAGTAACTATTTTAGGATGGCGCTGGCAGCTTGCCGGTGCCATCCGAAAACAGTTACAGCAGCCCATAATGATGGAGGCCTTTGCATTATTGACTTTCACAAGCTCAATCCCTGTGCAGTTCCTGTGACCACGAGCTTCTCTGATCCGTGCCTGTCCTTTTATGCACACAAGAGGCATGTGAACTCGAGGGACCCCGGTGCTCTTCGGTGTGATGGCAAAGTTAATCAGCCCCCCCAAAAATGTGAGATTTGTCGAGGCTGGGCAGGTGTGCGTTCTCCCCATATCTATCGTCGGAAATTACCTATGATGCTTGATGGAGGCCTTTGCATTATTGACTTTCACGAGCTCAATCCCTGTGCAGTTCCTGTGACCACGAGCTTCTCTGATCCGTGCCTGTCCTTTTATACACACAAGAGGCATGTGAACTCGCATATAAGCCTCGTCCGTTTGGCCCTGCCCCTCACACTAGCGATGTGCACCGTTTTCCCGCCCGGCCTGCCCTTTACCCACACAATCCGCAAAATCCGCAAATTTTGCGGATCGCGAATCCGCGAATTCGCGAATTGCGAATTCGCAAAATTCGCCCATGCTTAACAGGGATCAGTTCAGGACCAGTAAGAAGTCCGATACCAACATTTGGTTGGAATGTGTAGATATGTTTTGCAGGTCACTGGATGGCTGGGTGAAAGGCAGCAATATGACAGATTTTCAGGGGCTCTATAATTTGATTGCATGGGAGCACTTGTCTAGTCTATGTTTTGCAGATCTGATCCAGCACCTAGTTGATAGTAAGCTGACTGACCCCAGGAAGCTTGCTATGGAGGCGGACTGCTGGGTGAGTACAAGGGTCCACAGGAAAGCATATGGGGAGACTCAGCAAAAAGTGGGAAGGGTCCCCAGCAGAAAAGTGGGGGGGACAAAGGGAAAACACAGGAGGTTTCTAAAGGGCCCCAAACTAACACCAGGGTAAAGGTTCCCATCCCCTAGGAGATAATAAACAAGGGATCTCATCCGGAAAGCCTGCTGAGACCAGCCCCTGCAAGTGTTTGCATGTGACCATGTGGGTCACATGAAGGGGGACCCCAAGTGCTTAAGGGGTTGGGTAGTCCAAGGTGTTGGCTAGTGTAGCAATTGGGGAGGAGGAGTACCCACAGGAGGGTGGGGACCCCGCAGAAATGACCCTCGTCTCACTAGGGGACAGTGAGTAGGTCACAGGAAACCCGGTGCTCCCTAACACAAACAAAAAAAGCACCTGGGTGACCATCAATGGGAAAAGGGTAGAGGCTCTCAGAGATACTGGAACCAGTGTGACCTCAGTCCGGTGTCAGTGTCTGGTGGCTCAGGTTCCCTTCGAGTAGGGGGTGCTCTTAGGTCCTTTGAGGGTGGTTGTGAGCCCTTCCATACCTGTAGATTGTCTGCTAGGTATCGACCTGGAGCAGTCCTTTTGGAAGGATGTTGAGCTCAGGTCTCACATGGAGATGCTTGGGTTGCCAGAGAGGTATGAAGTGGGGTTGTGGGGTGCACTCCTGTTTTTCTTGATTTTGACTTTTTCAATGTAGTTATCTTTGTTTTAATTGGTGTGCTGGAAGGGGAGGAGATGCCAATCTCCGCAAAGACAAAGTGAAGTAATACTAGTGACTGTCGTCATTAGACCCTATCCGCACTACATTTGGCTGAAATCCATCTGCCTTTGTAATCCAATAAGTAAGCTTTGTTTGTATTTTGCAAATCAAGTTTATTCTTTTGGTTTTTCCAAGTTTTTTCAAAACTTATTCATTGCAGTTTTTTTCAAAAATAATGCTTATTTGTTCAATTACTGTTGAATTTCAAATCATTAATATAGTTCTCATAACACGTTCATAAATCAAATGAAATAATATTTTTTCTCTCCCAATGCATTTCGGGATGATATCCCTTCGTCAGGGGCACTAAAAAAACGAATAATAAACATTTTTAATCTTTTTATCTCTTGCAGCACACTGTGTAATAGGTATCATCACTTAACAAATTAAAATACATTTCAATGGAATTGTATCATCGTGCGTATCAATGTATTTCACATCTTTCAACAGTGAAACTTTGCTAAACCTAAAGGAAGGTAGAAATAAATATACCAAGTGGGTGGTGAAAAAGGGTGTGGATACGTGTTTGACTGTTTGCACTTAATAAAGGAATTAGATATAAACAGAGTAAAAAAAGACTTGATAATGCGAAAAAACTTTGTGTTACTAGATTTCATACCATATTGTGGATATCCAGGGTTTCTGGAGAGGAAACCTTTTCTTTGGTTTCAAAACTGTAGCAATATCTAAAGAGATGAATAAAGTTGATATGGTTTAAGTTTGTCAAGATATAAGTGCAATTATCAACCAAGTGGTCGGGTAATAAGGAATCACCTTAAAATTTGTAAACGAATCTAGATGTTGGCGTCCTTCTGAATATGTTCAGATAGATAAAAACTCGTACGATGTATCTGCAATTATAATATAAGTAATCTGTAAACAGAGTTTGTCCAGGCTGTGTAATAAAAAAGTTTTATTTAAGTGTATGTATACCTCTTCAATACAATTTTCACGTGGTGGTTTGATTGCTGTGCACTAAGTAACTGGGTGTCCCTTTTCCTCGGAGTTAACAACTGGTAACATTTAAAACGGAAGTTATTTTTAAGTTACCAGATCCTGACAGTTAAGTGGAATTAATGGTATAGATACCAAAGACAAAGTACCTGGATGTGGAAACGGCAATCAGTACGCTGGGGTTCCTTTTTACTGTGCTACTTTACGTGGATAGATTCCAAATAGGGTATATGTAGGACCGGACTGAAATTTAGAAAATATAAAGAATGAACAGCCTCATTTTCACCATGAAGTGATAACATAAACTCGCTCGCTGTGAGTAAGTACCTCTTTTGGCAAATTGTTTTTAGTTAACACGAGAACCATAAGAATTTGACAACTGTGGCTACTGTCTGTAGTTAATAAAGTTTTTAGAAAAGTGTCAAAGATACTCTGAAACCGAAATTTTTTTTATCATCCCGAAATGCATTGGGAGAGAAAAAATATTATTTCATTTGATTTATGAACGTGTTATGAGAACTATATTAATGATTTGAAATTCAACAGTAATTGAACAAATAAGCATTATTTTTGAAAAAAACTGCAATGAATAAGTTTTGAAAAAACTTGGAAAAACCAAAAGAATAAACTTGATTTGCAAAATACAAACAAAGCTTACTTATTGGATTACAAAGGCAGATGGATTTCAGCCAAATGTAGTGCGGATAGGGTCTAATGACGACAGTCACTAGTATTACTTCACTGGGTTGCCAGAGAGGGCATGCGTGTCCACTCGGTCAATGGTGACCAGAAAGGGTGATCAAGAGGACTTGGAGCCTGAAACAGTGGACAAGTCCCTGCCAAGAGAAAGGGCAAGGGGCACAGGAAAACGGCCACTGATGTTCCAACGGACCGGGAGGAGGCAGACCTTGAGGGGGATACCCCAGTGCCTACAGGGGAGCAGGTAGCCAAACTGGAGACATCTCAGAGCTGACCCATTGGCAGCAAGAAGGGGTCCCACAAGGGAGGAATTCTGCAAGGAGCAGAAAGAGTGCCCTTCTCTAGAGGGTCTGCGGCAGCAGGCTGCAAACCAGGCAGCTGGTGATCAGTCAGGCTCACATTGGATCTACTGGGAGAATGATCTCCTGTACAGTGAGCCTAAGGTCGCTGAGCCTGGGTCAGCCCATGTGCTGGTGATGCCCCGGCGCTTCAGGACCTTCCTACTGGGTCTGGCTCATGATGTGCCTTTGGTAGGACATTTGGGTCACGACAAGACCTTTGACAGGCTTGTCACCCATTTTTTATGGCCCCAAATGTGAAGGCAGTCAGATGGGCATTTCAGGTCTCACCAAACTTTCCAGGCACGTGGTAAGAGTGGGAGGAAGGTCAAAGCTCCTCTCCAACCTTTTCCAGTGATTGGAACACCCTTTGAAAGGGTAGGGATGGACATTGTGGGACCAATGGATCCCAAGACAGCCATGGGCAGCAGGTACTTCCTGGTCTTGGTGGACCATGCCATCCAGTACCCGGAGGCAATCCCTCTCAGGACAATGACAGCACTAGTAGTTGGCCGGGTGTTAATGGGGGTCTTTTCCCAAGTGGGGTTCCCAGGAGTGGTGGTTTCTTACAGGGGGACTGTTTTGGTTACTATCCCTTTAATGGAACTCTGCTTTCCTGACATCATTGCTGGAATGTTATGTTTCCTATCTGTGAATCAGTTGTTGTGATCTGCTGTTGATGGTTGTACTAATAAACCAGCTCTTCCAACTTATCTTGTTTAAGAGCCTTTATCAGGGACCAATTTCATATCCAAGTATATGGCATCCTTGTGGAAGGAGTATGGTGTAACCTACAAGTTCACCACCCCTTACTACCCCCTTACTACCCACAAGGTAACGGTCTGGTCGGGAGATTCAACCAGACCTTGAAGGACATGATTAAGGGTCTAACAGAACCCATGAGGCGTAAGTGGAACGTCCTCTTGCCATGCCTTCTCTTTGCATACTCTGGACCAGGTCTGAACATCCAACCTGGAGATTTCAGACACTCAGGTAACTACGTGCACCTGGTCTGATCACCACTTTATCTCCTTTTCCATCCCGACCACCGTTTTCATTAAACCCCTCCCCCCTGATGCTGGACAGGCTAGGAATTGGAGCTGTGCTGACATATCCGAGCTTTGCTCCCTGTTAGCCACCTCTAAGCCCCCCACCTTCCTATCCAACGGTCTCCCGGTCTCCCTCCATGTCCAGGCCGATAACATCAATGTCTGGCTGGCTACAGCAAGAGATAAACTGGCTCCCCTCAGGAAGATCAAATTCAAAAAACCACACGACGCCCAGATCTGGTTCACCAACAACCTCAAGGAAATGAAACTAATCCTGCGCCAAAACGAGCGCAAGTTGAGACAGGACTGCTGCCCCATAAATAAATCCATCTTCACGCTGGCAACTCAAAGAACACAAATGTGCCATTCTAAAAGCTAAATCAGATTCATTAAAAGTCCTTAACTCCACCAATAAAGCCAAAGACATCTTCTCCATCGTGGACGAACTTGCCAAATGGATTTAGGCCCAGATCTCTGTACTGGGGTGAATGTATGACATTGTTCTGTATTCTGTCCATCAACTGTTGATTTTGCATTTGTCACCCCGAGTGGGACGGGTATGCTCAGACGTGAGTCCCGTGCTCTCCACACCACTGGAGTCAAGCTATCCTGGCTGATGACGGCTGATAGCCAGAAACCAGCCCTAGGATGCTTGATCCCGGTCCAGGGAAGACATGGCTTTGCAGGTCCGGCTGGGCTGTACCATGAGGCACAGGGTCAAGGCTGATTTGCATATGGCCATGTCTGAACTGGGGTGGTGTGGAGTGCAAAAAAACGATGGTTTTAGGCCCAGATCTCTGTACTAGGGTGAATGTATGACATTGTTCTGCATTCTGTCCATCAACTGTTAATAATAATAATCTTTATTTAGATATAAAACATATCTTTAAAAGAATTTACAGTTCACAGCCTGACCAAAACTTAGGTTAAAAACTTCTAGAAAATAGCAACACAGATATTGATATAAAAACACAATCCATTTCCAATCGTTATAAAAACAGGGATTTTGTCTCATAAAATGTTTTTAGAATCACAAAAGTTAAAACAAGGCACCAGCTTACATTGATTATCGCCAGATTATTTTTGACCTTGCTAAGGATAATGCCAGTTTTTACTGATTACGATGAGAGAAAAAGGTTAAGCACTTTAACATGGCCTCCTTAAGTTAAAGATGTAATATGCTTGCTGAACAAATTTTGTAAATTTTATATTTAGCACTGTATTTTCCGGATTTACAGCTGCCATGATGGCTTGCCTGCAAGTCCGAACCCCCAGCCTGTTCCATTCTAATTTTAGTCCGGACCTACGTTCTGCGTTAAGGGCTGGGCAGAGGCAACTTACATGCAACATGGTTTCCGCTGTTTTCCCACACCCTCTACAGGAAAGATCTTCCGATGTAAGGCGCCATGGTGGGAGGTCCTGCAAGAAACGCCAGTCGCCCATTCGGATGGCAATAAAGCCGCGTTTCAAGTATAATGGGTATGTGCTGGCCAGATAGCAAACTGGGTCTGGGTGTCTGTAGGAATTTATCATGGCCCAGGCATGACTACGTTTTAGAAAAAGTGCTTTGTCAGTAAGACAGGAGGTCATTCTCACACATTTTTTAATAGCTTTTTTGAAAGCTATCTGGCCTGGGTTTAGAGCCCACAGGTCGCTTGCTGACATTTGCTTAATGGCGTCTGTGAGAAGGCGTCCATACAAACCCCCCGGGTTAATCTGGCTGATTTCTTGCCAGACAAGGGATTCTAAAGTGGCTGGCTCAGCTTGCCTTAACTTGTGACACAGGTTAAGGTATGCCCCATTGGCAGAGGCCTCGTAGTTTAACAGCTGTTGTTTTTGCAATTGTCACCCCGAGGGGGACGGTATGCTCAGACGTGAGTCCGGTGCTCTCCAACAACTGGAGTCAAGCTATCCTGGCTGATGACGGTTGATAGCCAGAAACCGGTCCTAGGATGCTTGATTCCGGTCCAGGGAAGACACGGTTTTGCAGGTCGGGCTGGGCTGTTCCTATGAGGCACAGGGTCAAGGCTGATTTGCATATGGCCATGTCTGAACTGGGGTGGTGTGGAGAGCAAAAAAACAATGGATTTAGGTGCATATCTCTGTACTTGGGTGAATGTATGACATTGTTCTGCAATCTGTCCATCAACTGTTGTTTTTGCAGAAGGCTTTTGATGGCAGGCTTCTGGCAGCAGCGTCATAGACGACGTCGGGTTGCTTATTCCTCTGTTGCAGCACAAAACACACAGTCCCCAGTGCTGAGGGCAGAAGAGCGTGACGTTTTTGCTGTTCCTGAGACTTCTTGAACAGGGGCAAGCTCTACCTCAAACCCTTGGAGAAACTCACAAAAGTAGATTGCAGAAAGTTCAGTCCAGTCCTTTCACTGTCCAAGACAGAAGCAGCTACTGCAGGCCAACACAGCAAAGCACACAGCAAAGTGGTAGTTCCTCCTCACAGTTCTCCAGCTCTACTTCTTGGCAGTCTCTTGATCCAAAAGAGTTCTAAAGTTCAGGGGTCTGGGCCCCAATATTTATATCCCAAAATCCTTTGATCTCTTAGGTATTGTATTTTTCTGGCTACTCATTGACAATAGACCGGGGTGGCTGGGACGGCAGGTCCATCGACCCATGCAAGTTATCAGACTACATATAGGAACTGTATAGCCGGACCTTTAAGGTAGTTTAGATTTCCACAGATAAACATCAAAAGAAGTCCATAAAGGCTAGAAATGTTTTGTAGTTTTTTATACATCATGTTTTCAGCACTCCTGGTGACACATAACATATTCCACCATTTACATATTCACCATGGGCTTTCTGAAGTGGATTTCCACTTCGATATAACAGTTTTTGTTCCAAGTCAAATCAACAAATCTAGCAATAGCACATCATTTGCAGGCAATGCTAAAGGGTGCGGGTGAGGCATTAGTCCTCAGGTTATCAAAACGAAATTGATCGTAAATGGGATCTTTGAAATGTGACCTATTATGCTTATTATTTTTCAGGTCCAGAAGGGTTGATTTTTTTTATATGTAAACTAAATCAGCAGCCTTCTTACTAATAAATTCCAGTTCTGCAGAGGAAGTTGTGCTGTTTCTGTCGTGCATGTGGTCCGCTCTGAAATGCTGTTGTTGCTTACAAGAGTTCTCCCCTCCCCTCACCATTTCTATGATTTACCCACTTTTTAATAATGGCTTGCGCCCCTTAAAAGTGATTGCAGTATCTCCAAACACCTTTAACCCTAAAATGTAAGCAGTGGGTGCAGAGGCAGTAAACTACTATTAAACCCTTCTACAAAATGGAGTTGGCATTTCTCAATGTGGCTTCTACGTGGCTTCTGCGAGGTCACTTCACCTGTCCACGTCTACCCTGATTAGCTTTTTTGAAAGATTTCTAAATTTCACTGTAACTTCGAATTATATTTTTCATAATCTAATTTCGAAATATATATAACTTATTTTTGGATTCCCACCTCAGAGGGTTAGATATTTCTATCTTGAAAAATAAACAGGCCAGGCTACCCAAAACAATGAACAGAAACCCATAAATATTACATCATTATGCCAATGCCTTATTATTTTATAGAATATATCTCATTTACATTTTTCTGGAGTTGGCAGTTGCTCTCTGGCTCTCCTAATCCATTAATTGTGACGACGCTGTCTAGTTGAATATTAACTCACCTGCACTACTGAGCCACGTGGGGCTTAGAAGGTAATGGCCCTAGCGACTTCTCCTCACATACAATTTATAAAATAAAATGCATCAAAGTTAAATAAGGTCACAATGAGCCTATGTTGCAGAGGACATGTATGTCTTTATTGTATGTGAAAACATTTCGATTTACTGTATTCATCATTCCTAAAAATGTTTAATTACATTTACCTGCAGGCATTGACACGTAGCTTTGGAAAAATACCAGCTGCTCCACAAGAAACAGACAAGATCCTGTAACTCAGCAGGTCAGAAGGCATTTTCGAAAATGGAACCTAACAGGGACGTGACTTTTACCATTGTCAATGTGCTAAAAGGGAAACTAGGGGCCTAATCCAGGGCTTTTAATGCCAACAGTGCAATGCCATGCCTTGGTGAATGGCTGTGGGCCAGCTTGCAAGTTATTTTCAAAGCCACGGGTTCTAAGATGTGAAGGGGCGAAGATTAGAGTATTGTTGGAGTAATGGAGACTTGGACAGCCCAAAGTGGAGATTATGTCAAGAAAGGAGACCGTGTTCAGGAAAAAGCAGATAGGTCCAAAGACCAAGACCCATAAGATGGAAATTGGCACTGAGGGGCTTCCTAATTAGCTGACCATCAGCAGGGTCAGACTAGTGTGTAGTTCATTCACACTTATCGGGCAATCAGGCAGTCTGACAGATTGGCGTGCAGGACTTTTGTTTAGCAATTTGTGGACCTGTGTTATGGCCAGCCGGGATGTGAGAGACGAGCTCAGGCAGCGCTATTCATGTTTTGAACCTTATCCAATGTCTATGATGGAATCTTTACATTGTAGTGCGTAACACGCGTTTTGGTCACTTCAGTAACACGCTCTGCCTGCTTCAAGAAAAGGTATTATTCTCATCCTCCGCCTTGAGACCCTCACTGGTGAGTAGCGCGCTATATAAACCCCTGATTGATTGATTGATCCTGGATGACAGACGCATCCAATAGAATAACCATCCTCTCACCGGTTTGAATGCGCAGTTACAAATACCAGTACTATCTGTGTGATGATACTGGAATAACCCTTGAAGCTTTTTGGGCTCTGCAATCAAAACTTACCTGACTTACTTGTAATTGTGAGACAAGCCCTAGTAGATTGACAGATTCAGTCTTTTCTGTGGGAAACCTGGTCACAGTCACAGTCCCCTGCTTGCTAAATATACTTTGAAATTGCTCCATGAATTTGGGTTTGATACTACTTCGATTGTGGGACACTTTGCCCCAATCCCTTGGTGTCTCCCGTATACATTTTCCATCCTGATGATGACCCTGTTCTAAATCACTATGCTTAGGGCTCGAAACGTCGACAATAACATATGTGGGCTGTATTTTTTTAAAGTTTGATGGTGGATTTTGACACTTGTATTATGGGATTTAGCTATGAACATCTGACTGTCCCTATCAGACACATGTATAGATATATCCTTGTACATAGCACAAGCACACTTTGTATCTATATATATGAAAAACGAAAGTATGTCTGTCTGTCTGTTTGTCCTTTATGCATTACTACACCATTGATCCGATCTCCATGAAACTTTGGGAAGTTGTTGAGTACACTCCTTTAATCAGCTCCCCAGGGCCCTCATAATCTTTCGAATACTGAAATAGACAGCAAAATTTGCGAGCATCGTCGACAGTTATGACCCCCAAACGGAAATCGATTGGTCAATCTACATCAGAAGCACAAAAGAAAAAGGCATTACGAGCTTCAGAAACAGACGAGCAACGGGAAGCAGGATCAGAAGCTGTTCGAATACAAACTGCACAAGTCCGTAATTCTCAAGCAAACAAGCAACGAGAATCAAGATTGGAAGCTGATCGAGTACGCAATGCTCAAGCCCATTCTTCTCAAACGAACAAGCAAAAAAAATCGAGATTGGAAACAGATCGATTGCGCACTGCTCAAGCCCGCTCAAATGAAACAGGAGAGCAATGAGAATCAAGATTGGAAAACGATCAATTACGCACTGCTCAAGCCCGCTCGAATGAAGCAAGAGAGCAATCAGAATCAAGATTGGAAGCCAATCGAGGACGCACTGCTCAAGCCACACTTAGAAATGTTTTCAAACATAAAATGAATAAGTTTCAATAACAATGACACAATGTAAATTTAATGTTATCATAACGAGTTTCCTTGAATTTCCTTTCTTCTGAGATCGCAGCAACGTGCGACGGGTAAGCTGGTTCACTATAAATCACTTTCACTGTGTCATCACCTGTAAGGAGCACCTTGTTTCTATTAAAGTATAAATATTGTGTTATACTGGTAAAAGTTATTCTTGCAGTATGAGATGTGTTTTATTAAAATAACTGCACTAAACGCAGAACAAAAACGTACACACTTGAGAGGTTTTCTCTTCTTTTTATTACTATTGCCGTGGAAGTCAAGGGATGCACTTCCCCTGTAGGGACCACTTTGTTGATTGTAAATCACAGAGAAGCAGGTTTTTACTGTTGATTTCTCTGAGATTTCAACAAACATTGTGGCATATTATTAAGAACGGCGTTAAAATGATCGCCACTTTAGCGGCAGGAAACTGCTGCTAAAGCGGCGATGATAGGCTTGATAATATGCCCTTGGGAATTCCAATAGAAGCCCATGCTCACACCAGAACATGGGCTTCTATTGGAATTCACAATGGCACATTATCATGCCCATTATCCCCGCTTTAGCAGCAGTTTCCTGGCGATAATATTAACGCCGTTTCTTGATAATATGCCCTATTGTCTGCATCAGACACAAATGCATGCCATCTCTAGCATCTTGTAAAATACCCATACAGCGTCTTTACAATTTCAAAACTGCCTTGATTTGCTAAAGTGGGCCACTTTTTGAGCTTTCCGATCACTAATGGGGGCCAATACCATTTTGGTGCCTAGGCCTATTTTTGTCCCTTTCTGAAACTGACCATCAGGTCGAGAAGAATGAATAGGTGGTTCAAAATAATGATTTTAAGTCTCAGATGGAATCTGTGAGCTGGGAGAGAAGGATGCCTTTCCACGTTTTGCTTAGTTTTCTACAAAATGTTTTCCACAATCAAGAACACATATTTGACTATTGTTCCTGAGACAAATTACCTGACCTTTAAATGGACCTAGCAAGGAGCTTTTCCTTCAACTAGGGCGATCCTTTTGGACAATCCTTCTTTACTTCAAACTCAAAGGTGCTACTTAGAGTTAATAAGAGCTGTTTTACCCTGATGAAAACCCTCGTATTTGGTACTCTAGTGGGTCACAATCGCAACGTTGACATATGTCTCTGGACCAGGGGCAGCTCCTCCGCTAAGGTTTAGGAGCGTCGCCTCACTGCTTTAAAGCAGTGCAAACCAAAAAAAAAAGAGAATGAAACATATTTATCAATTTATTCTTACTACTGCAGTTGCACTGCAGCAAGCCAAGTTATTAGGGTGGGACGGAGCCGGGCTCCCCTGAAGTCCGTCGAGGGAAGAGGAGTGGTGGCTGCACCTTAAGCCCCCCACTGCCTCCCCCCCAGCAACAGGGATATTCTACATCAGAGGGTGCTTCTGTGAGCTGTTTAAACTGTGCTTACTAGGACCTGTGCACTTCGTTTTTTGGCCAGCAGAGGGAGTAAAGTTTTATTCAAACGGTATTGTTAGATTTCAAGTTAGTGAGGCCTTTACCTGCAGATGTCCAAAGTGTGGATTGAGCCTATCTGTCTCCTAGGAGATTCTGAACAGGAGAAGCAGATCCCCAGCCTTCACCCCAGGGCAGCGGACCACTGGCTTATCAGTTACCATTTGTCCTCATGGGAATGACTTTAAAACTTTTCATAAATTCTTCATTAGTCACACCAGTGATCTATCATTCAAAAAATGCAAGGAAAATACAGTTTTTACTGTTATTTATTCTTTATAGATTATTTTCTTTATCAAAAGCATATAAAATGGGAACATACATACTACTCTGTGTACTGATTTTGTTTCTAGTAGTATGTAACACCTTTTGTTTTTAAACACGGAACCACAAAATACCATGTAGAGAGGAATATATCTCAATCAATTTCATTCATTATAACAACATAAAAAAGTGGTATGAATGACAACAAAAAGGTGTTAAGCGTCGACGTTTCGGTCCCTCGTCGGTTTATAGGTTGTATGCTCAGCTGTGTCCTTCAATAAATCTACATGTAATCAACTAGAAGTATCCTGTCATCACTTACTATCCTATTTACAACAAAATTCCATAGGACCATCGTCAGGACAAGTTGCACAAATATATCAGAGACCTCCAGCCAGAGGTTCTCAGCACTAAAAGGACAGTACAGTAGTGTCCAAATATAATCACAGCTTCAGTCAGTCAATCGTGTTATTTCATACAAATATGTATATTAGCCAGCCAGAACAAATCAGGGGCATGTAATACTTTGTTTTACACGATGCTGCGTCTAACTTCCTCTCAATTCGTTAGAAAATAATCTATAAAGAATAAATAACAGTAAAAACTGTATTTTCCTTGCATTTTTTGAATGATAGATCACTGTTGTGACTAATGAAGAATTTATGAAAAGTTTTTAAGTGATTCCCATGGGGACAAATTGTAATTTTTCTAAGTATTATACCCAGTCCTCTCGGGATTATTGGGTCGTTCTGTTTTGTCTAATTATCAGTTACCAGGCACCTCTGAGCTCTCCTCTCACACCTGCCCAGGCCCCTTAAGACCTTGCTGGGTGCACCCCAAATAATTCTCCTCCACCTAGTAAGTTGCAGCATACCTGTTCCCCAGATTGCAGTGAGCAGAGTCCAGGAAGTGGTAAAGAGACAGACTAGTGCTGTCTCTTCCCAAAACAAAAGTTGTTTAAAAAACGTTTTTCCCCTTCTGTGATTACTGTCTTTGCCTGTGGTTGTTACCGTTTAAAATTGTAGTTTTAACCTGCCTGTGAATGCATATTTTATCACCTGTTTTGTGTTTTAAACTTGTGGTTTTCCCTGCCCATGATTGCTTCCATTTAACGTGTTGAATTGTGGGATTTGTTGTCCAACCTCTGTAGTTTATCCTTCTCATTCCTAGAAACAATTCAGTTTTTCCTCCAAATTTCTCCTTTGATCTGTGCTAAGACCTATATGTTAAAACAGTGCACCCCCAGCCACCATTTTGGTTTCACAACCCAGTGAAACCACCCCCCCTCCCTGTCTCCCCTCCCCAGCAACAGGGACATTCTACCTCAGAGGGTGCTTCTGTGGGCTGTTTAAACTGGGTTTACTAGGCCTGTGCACTTCGTTTTTTGGCCCGCAGAGGGAGTAAAGTTTTATTCAAATAGTATTGTTAGATTTCAAGTTAGTGAGGCCCTTATCTGCAGAAGTCCAAAGTGTGGATTGAGCCTGTCTGTCTCCGAGGAGATTCTGAACAGGAGAAGCAGCTTCCAACTCCCTGGCCAGCAAACCTTGTCTGAGGTCGCTGGGACCTTATATGGTCTGCTAGTGGTTGTACATGTGTACACTGATTGGTGGTTGTATCTGGTGTTTCTATTGGATTAGGGTTAATGTCCTCATTGGTTGGGTATTTGAGGGTTCTTTTTGGTTTCTGGGTCTGTGATTCAATCATTGTAGGGCTGGGACTAGGGCTAGGGTTAGGATTTCGATTGGAAGTAGGGACTTGGGCTTCCTATGTTATTGGTTGTTGGGAGTAGGGTGGGACTATGGCTAGGTTAGACCTTTAATTGGAAGTAGCGATTAGGGCTTCTGTGTGATTGGTTGCTGGACTAGTTGTGGGACTAAGAGTACGGCTAGGCTTTCTATTGAAAGAAGGGACTAGGGCTACCTGTGCCATTGGTTGCTTGGACTTGAGTTGGGACGACTGGTGGGGCTAGGACCTTTATTGGACGTAGAGATCAGGGTTTTTGAACTGATTGGGTGCTTGGACTAGGGCTAAGATTGGCTGTAAGGTCCCGGGCTCCTATTGGTTCTAGATTTTAGTGCTAGTGTTGTGTTTGGATAGCGTTAGGGCTAGGGTTCCCATTGGCTGAAGGGGTAACCTGAATACTAGGGCTATAAAAGGCATGGGTTAGGGTGTCTCAGCCCTGGCGGAGATGACAAGGGGAGTTGCCTGTTTGAGCCTGTTCAAAACTGGTCGGTTCCAGGGCCAGAAATGCTGCCAATTTTCCTATTTAGCAGTACCAAGCCCACACCATCCACATACACAAACAGAGCAACACACTCACACCAAATATACACCCTGCACAACACTAAGCACAGATTAATGTGCCAGCATGCACTACAAACCCAACCAAACCACATCTACACACCCTGCTATCCCAACTACCACACATATCCACCATCACCTACAAACAGTACACAACTCTATTGTATACCACTAACCAATACACTCATCACTAACACAACGCCAATCAACACCATGCATAACTACATCCCATTCAGACACATTCCCCCGCTGTAATTATACCTAACATACCACCTTTTATCACTAACAAACATATAATTATCCTTCCATCAGTTGCCTAACAAACACCCTCCTCTCCCTTCTACCATAATAACACTAACGCACAACACACACACTGCACACCACCACACTTTTTAACTCTTGCAACAAACCAGTCTAAGATGAACACTCCCACCTCTACTTCATTCCCTCCTACACACAACATCCACTTTACTCATAAACACATCAGCACCCCCTCTACATCACAACCTCCTCTCACAAACAATACTATACAACAAAATCCATTGCATGAAACATATACATCAGCACCTTTTTCACTACTCCTCAAAAGCAAAACATATCACACACCAGCACAACAAGATCTTCAAAGTGCACACCTCATAATACTTACCATCACAAAATACAAACATATACCCACCTTTCAAACCACACAAAGGAACAAACTTCAATGCCAAGCTTTCCCTCTTCCACCACACCTAACACAGATACAGCAATACAGTAACTCTCTTCTAACCGCCTCTCATCTATTGGACAACTTAGAACATTACTACATGACCCACATGCTGCACCACCTCCCCTGACTCATACACCTTCTGCCTTAAGTACATGCAAAACATATAAGCAACATGCCACACCTCACATCTTGTCTACTTCACAACTATGTTACACCACAAAAGCAACACAGCACTCCAAGTCACTCTCAAACACAATCTCCAACACATACACACGTAGACCCATCAAAATGCCTTCTTAGCATGCTGGATGAGGAACATGATACAGAACAGCTACACAATTGCTATCCTAATACAGCTAATACCAGCACTAAAAACACACCTGCTACAAACCCATACAATACTGATCACTCTTGTACAAAAAAGTCCCACTATCACCAAAGGCCACTCACTAAACTGTCTACTAATAAATGCTCAATCCCTCCCTAAAAACAAGCATCACATCTATGACCTTCTCACAGATGCAAAACCAGGCATACTATTCATAACCGAATCATGGTTGGCAGAGGATATGGCTCCAGTCCTGCATGAAGCCATTCCTCTAGGCTATCAAACAATCACCCAAAATTAGTATAGCCAAAAAAAGAGGTGGTCTAGCTGTTGTATTCAGGCAAACAATACATATCACTAAAGTTGACAACATTTCAATAAAGAATTGTGAGGCTCTTCTAACAAGATGCAATCCTACACCGTCTTCCTCCTGTCACTTCCTGCTCCTTTACAGACCTCCACCTAGCAAGGCAATATTCCCAGACAGACTTCTAGACACAGTTTCAAACCTGATAACAATACACTCCAACCTATGCGTTCTGGGTGACCTTAACATTTGGTTTGATAAACCCAATATGACCCATCCAAAAACAATAATCACTGGCCTAGACGCATTGAACCTGCATCAGATTGTCCACAATCCAACACACACTGCTGGACATATCCTAGATGTCATTTTTGCTAATACTGAACTAGTTACCTTTCAAACTATAACTCCAGTCACATTATCAGACCACCACTTACTTGCTTTCCAACATAAAACAACACTAAGCGACTCACCTAAAATGACCTTACATCCATCTACCTATCGGCCGTGGAACAAACTCAATTTGGAACACTTAGAAACACAACTAACATCCAGTACAAATCGGGAAACCATAAATTCTGTTCAAAATCTATGTGAGTGTCTACAGAAAGCTTTCTGACACCCTGATACCACTCAAAACCACACAACAGAACAAAAGAAAAAAAGCGCCTTGGAGAAACATAGAAATAAAAGACATAAAACAACAAATTAGAAAGCTGCAAAATACCTGGCTCAAAACAAACGCCAAACAAGATAAACGCCACTTACAGAAAATTAACAGATTATACAAGTTGGCTATCAAAAAAGCTAAGAAAAGGTACTATTCAGACAGAATTCAAAATGCTAAATGTGCAAATAAAGAATTCTATAAAATACTCAATGAATTTCGCAAACCAAATTGCCTAGATGGAACTCATTCTGTTACTCAAGATTTCACAGACAAACTGGCAAATCATTACACAGACAAAGCAGACATGTTGGACTCGTACTTAAAACAGAAACAAAGCACCAGCACTAACCCTTTTACAAAACAACAATCCAAGAATGCTCTAATGAAGCCTCTCTGTTCCTTTAAACACATCTCACACAATGAATTTATGGACCTGGTCAAAGCAAGCAGGCCTGCCGGCAGCCCTTCTGACCCCTATCTGCCACAAACTTTCAAGAAAATTGTTATAACAACCTCTGCTGTCATTCCAGTAAGAAGAATCATCAACAATTCCTTAAGTACATGAATATTTCCAGAAGAACTCAAAAAGTCATACATACGCCCTTTACTGAAGAAAACAAACTTGGACCCGCTGAACCCTGACAACTACAGACCCATTGCAAATGGACCTTTCCTGGGCAAACTGATAAAAAGAGCAGCGTTCGCCCAGATGTCACAACTCACTGAAGAGAATGACATACTTTCAGACTTCCAAACAGGATTCCGTCCGGGAAGAGGCACTGAATCTGCCCTCCTTGCCATCTGGGATGACCTGAAGAATACAGTTGCCGCAACGGGGTTGCTGCGCTACTCCTCTTGGACCTCTCAGCTGCCTTTGACATGGTTGACATGACACTCTGAAATAAAGACTCTATGAAGCCGGCATAGAGTGAACTGCTCTAGACTGGATTGCGTCCTACCTTCGAAACAGAACTAATGTCATCCATACCCCACCTTTCTCGTCCAAACCATACTCCAAAAAAAGCAGGTGTCCCTCAAGGTTCTATCATCTTGCCCATGCTTTTCAACATCTACATCCGGGGTCTTCAACCGGTCGATCGCGAGCTACCGGTAGCTCGCAGAGATCCCGGGAGTAGCTTGTGAAGCCCTTCATGGGCTATTTACTTTTCCGACTGCATTTGCCCGCTCTCACCCAAACCAGCCGCTCGGATTGGAGCTTAGCTGAGGGTGGGGGCGGGTGAAGAGGATGACGCTCCTCTCCTGGAGCTGCAGACTCTTCGCGTGAGAGTCTGACTCCTGTGACGTCATCAATGGCAGAACAGCACGAAAAACAAGGTAAACAGAGGGCAGAAGGGCACGAAAAACAAGTGGAAAATGACTGAAACAGAGGGCACGAGGGCACGAAAAACAAGGGAGACAGAGGGCAGAAGGGCACGAAAAACAAGGGGAAAACGAGTGAAACAGAGGGCAGAAGGGCACGAAAAACAAGGGAAACAGAGGGCAGAATGGAACGAAAAACGAGGGGAAACAGAGGGCAGAAGGGCATGAAAAACGAGGGAAACAGAGGGCAGAAGGGCACAAAAAACAAGTGGAAAACGAATGAAACAGAGGGCAGAAGGGCACGAAAAACGAGGGAAACAGAGGGCAGAAGGGCACGAAAAACAAGTGGAAAACGAGTGAAACAGAGGGCAGAAGGGCACGAAAAACGAGGGAAACAGAGGGCAGAAGGGCACGAAAAACAAGTGGAAAACGAATGAAGCAGAGGGCAGAAGGGCACGAAAAACGAGGGAAACAGAGGGCAGAAGGGCACGAAAAACGAGAGAAACAGAGGGCAGAAAAGCACAAAAAAAAGTGAAACACAAATGAAACAGAGGGCAGAAGGGCATGAAAAACGAGGGAAACAGGGGGCAGAAATGCATGAAAAACAAGGGGAAAACGAGGGCAGAAGGGCACGAAAAACGAGGGAAATAGAGGGCAGAAGGGCACAAAAAACAAGTAGAAAACAAGTGAAACAGAGGGCAGAAGGGCACGAAAAACAAGGGAAACAGGGGGCAGAAGGGAACGAAAAACGAGGGAAACAGAGGGCAGAAGGGCACAAAAACAAGGGGAAAACAATGAAAACAGAGGCCAGAAGGGCGCAAAAAACAAGGGAAACAGAGGGCAGAAGGGCACAAAACAAGGGGAAAATGAGTGAAACAGAGAGCAGAAGGCCACAAAAAACAAGAGAAACAGAGGGCAGAAAGGCACGAAACACAAGGGGAAAACGAGTGAAACAGGGCAGAAGGCCACAAAAAACGAGGGGAACAGAGGGCAGAAGGGCACAAAAAACAAGGGGAAAAACGAGTGAAACAGAGAGCAGAAGGCCACAAAAAACAAGGGAAACAGAGGGCAGAAGGCCACAAAAAACGAGGGGAACAGAGGGTAGAAGGACACAAAAAACAAGGGGAAAACGAGTGAAACAGAGGGCAGAAGGCCACATAAAAAGAGGGAAACAGAAGGCAGAAGGGCACGAAAAACAAGGGGAAAATGAGTGCAACAGAGGACTGAAGGCCAAAAAAACGAGGGAAACAGAGGACAGAAGGGCACGAAAAACGAGGGAAACAGGGCAGAGGGCACAGAAAACAAGGGAAACAGAGGGCAGAAAGGCACAAAAAATAAGGGGAAAACTTGTCAAACAGGGGGCAGAAGGCCACAAAAAACAAGGGAAACAGAGGGCAGGAGGGCACGAAAAATGAGGGAAACAGAGGGCAGAAGGGCACGAAAAACAAGGGGAAAACGAGTGAAACAGGGCAGAAGGCCACAAAAAATGAGGGAAACAGAGGGCAGAAGGGCACAAAAAACAAGGGGAAAACGAGTGAAACAGAGGGCAGAAGGGCACAAAAAACAAGGGGAAAATGAGTGAAACAGAGAGCAGAAGGCCACAAAAACAAGGGGAAAACGAGTGAAATAGAGGGCAGAAAGGCACAAAAAATGAGTGAAACTGAGGGCAGAAATGCACAGCATAGGCTCTGATGAAATTAGGCTTAAAGTCAATGAAACTGGGCGTGGGGGGTCTCTCGGAAAAATGCGCGAGTTGCTTCGGTTTCAGTAGCTCACGACAATTTTCACTGGCCAGAAGTAGCTCTGACTACACAAAAGGTTGGAGACCCCTGATCTACATGAAGTCATTACCAGTACTGATCAATAAATTTCACCTCACGTGCTATAACTATGCAGATGACACGCAAATACTCCTTCAACTGGAATGGCCCAAAGACATTGGCAAATCACCAATTTTCAGCTGTCTCAGAGCCATGGATCAGTGGATGACTTGGAGCCATCTGAAATTGAATGCTTCAAAAACTGAAATACTCACGTGTGGCGATTGGAAACATTACAACCCACTTGCCGCATGGCCTAATGAACTGGGATTACGGCCTAAAGTATAGAAGGAAGTAAGAAACCTCGGAATGACCATAAGCTGTCGATGAATACCCAAGTGGATAAACTAGCAAGATCAAGCTTTGTCACTATAAAAACACTGCAACGAATTTTCCCTCATTTAGAATTTCCACACAAGGCCCAAGCTACCATCTCCCTTGTTCTATCCAAACTCGATTACTCCAATAGCCTCTACCACGGATCACCTTTAACGACCATGAAAAGACTACAACGGATTCAGAACTCGGCTGCCAGACTACTCTTGCATATCAAACCGCGAAACCACATCTCCCCTGCCTTGAAAGCCCTGCATTGGTTACCGGTTGCCAGAAGATCGACGTTCAAGCTGCTTTGTATCACCCACAAAGCAATACAAGGAATGGGGCCACTCTTCATCAGGAATAAAATCACCAAACACATTCAACAAAGGAACCTCCGCTGTAAAGGAGCATCTCGCCTCAAAATCCCACCATACAAGAAAAAACACATGGGTGGCACATCCTTCTCTGTTGAAGCAGCCAAACTATGGAACTCTTTACCCCCCAACATAAGGTCCACCAACAACCACCTTATCTTCAGAACACTACTCAAGATTTGGCTCTTCCCCACATAAGTACCATAAGCAAACAGAAATTTACAGCATATCCTTCTGTATATAAGCATTTCTTTTCACTATAGATATGTCCCTATCTTTGTGTAATACTTTGTATAAACATGTAAAATAATTATGACGTTGAGATAAAAAAATTATAATCATAATAAATAAATAAAAATCATCTTTGGTCTACATGTACATTACTTCCATTGTGCATCTATGTACCTTCCATGTACCAGGATCTGTGTGTCTGTTACTTTTCACCTGAAAAAGCATATCCAATGCACTACTCTATTTCTCATCCTGTGACTCCTATCAATATCTTTAATCTACATATACTTACCTCCTTTATGTCTCTATATACTTTCAATGTACTTATGGATCTAAATATTTATCACTTTCTTCTAATTTAGCATTTCCAATGCATTACCCTATTTCTCAGCCTATACTTCACTCAATATATCTTCTAGCCCAACCTTCTGACTCATCTCAAACTTCTATCTACTACTCTTTCCAATGCACTACCCTATCTCTCATCCTATATATCTATCAATATATCCTCAACATCCACTCTCTCATTTATCCCAAACCCCTTACCACTACTATCAATATCTTTAATCTACATATACTTACCTCCTTTATGTATCTATATACTTTCATTGTACTTATGGATCTATTTATTTATCGCTTTCCTCTAATTTAGCATTTCCAATGCACTACCCTGTTTGTCAGCCCATACTTCGCTCAATATATCTTCTAGCCCAACTTCTGACTCATCTCAAACTTCTTTCTACTACTCTTTCCAATGCACTACCCTATCTCTCATCCTATACATCTATCAATATACCCTTTACATCCACTCTCTCACTTATCCCAAACCCCATACCACTACTATGATCACCAAAATAAACCCTTTCTAGACTCTCTCCTACTCTACCCTTCCTTGCATCATCTGACACCTCTTTTTACTATACCAATCCCCTAAAGCAAACCTTTCTAAACTCTTCCCTCTGACTCCTCTTCTCCAAAACTCCTTTTTACTCATCCAAAAGCCTCCTCCTACTGCTAAGACCTAAAGAAAAATCCTTCACTCTTTTATCCCTCCACTATCCTTTTCAATCAAGATTAACAGACTAACATGTTCACTTCTCAAATTCCATATTCAACTATACTAATTCACCACTTATCCTTTATTGGGCTCCAGAGTAGAGTGCTACTTGCCAATAACAAGGCTCAACACCCCATCAGGGTTACAAGTGCTAAATAAATGCAAACCCTTTTCCTTTTCTACCCCTCCCCAATCCTTCTCAATCCAAATAACTGACTAACATATTCACCACTAAAATTACTCATGTTTCACCATACTAATTCAACACTATTCCTGATGGGTTCCAGAGTAGTGTGCTACTTGCGCTTCAAAACCCCATCAGGGGTAGCAAGCGCTATATAAATACAAACCTCTTTCCCTCTTCTATCCTGCCACCTTCCCTTCTCTACCCAAATAACTGAATAACATTTCCACTACTCAAATTACTTCATATTTTACAATACTAATTTTTAACACTAATCCTTTAAGGGTTCCAGAGTGGCGTGCTACTTGACAGAAAAGCGCTTCAACACCCATCAGGGGTAACAAGTGCTATTTGAATGCAAACCTTTCTTCCCCTTTTATCCCTCCGCTATCCTTCTCACTCCAAATAATCTGACTAAATATCCACCACTGAAATTACTTCATATTTCACCATATCAATTCACCACTAATCCTTTATGGACTTCCTTAATAGCGTGCGTCAACAAGCGCTATATAAATACAAACCTTGTTCCTCCTCTATGATTCTGCTATCATTCCGAATCCAAATAATTGACTAACCTATTCACCACTTAAAATTTACTTACATGTTTCACTATACTAATTCAACACTAATCCTCTATGGGTACCCGAGTAGCGTGCTACTCGCCGAAAAAGCGTTTTGACGCCTCACCAGGGGTAGTAAGCACTATATAAATGCAATTACAATACAATTAAGTGTACATGAGGGTTTGCCCAGCCATCTTGGGCCGGCCAAACCGTCCTGTGTACTGTACATGTTCTCCACAGGCTGTAAAGCAGCGTTGTAATTGGTCTGGGGGTTCTTCGTGGTTCCTGCTGGAAGGAGAGGCAGTGGCTTGCTATGACGACCCTAGATACGTTTTTTGTTTTCTTTCATAACCCCCCTACTTCCCCTCGGCCACTGCTCTGGACTATGCACTAATTGTTCTTTCATTTGTTGTGAGTAAGCTTTCCAGTTGACCTTATGTTCTGTAAAATCAGCTGTAGCAAGTTTTGTTCTTTATTACAAATGTTCTTCACTTCAAGCGACCCTTGACCCTCCGCACAGCACTGCCTTTGCCGTTCTCTCTTTCGCAGCCCCGTGTCTCTCTACCCAGTTTTCCTTCTGTTCCCCTCGCTGCCGCAGTGTCTCTCTACCCGGTTTTTCCTTCTGCTCCCCTCATGGCCCCCGTGTCTCTCTGCCCGTTTTTGCCTTCTGTTGCTTAGCGGCGCATCCATTTCTGTGACCTTTCTGACTTCTATGACACTCATTTCCCCCCGTTTTTTGTGACCTTTCTGCACTTTCTTGTGACCTTTTGCCCTCTGTGCCCCTCGTTTCCCCCTGTTTTTTTGTGACCTTTTCTGCCCTTTCTTGTGACCTTTGTGCCTCTGTGTCGCTCGTTTCCCCCCGTTTTTTGTGACCTTTCTGCCCTTTCTTGTGACCTTTGTGCCTCTGTGCCACTCGTTTCCCCCCAGTTTTTTCTGACCTTTCTGCCCTTTCTTGGGACCTTTCAGCCTCTGTGCCACTTGTTTCCCCCCGTTTTTTGTGACCTTTTCTGC